>NC_091127.1:8790000-8797500 GCF_040183065.1 Periplaneta americana | reverse complement strand
AAGCGTCTGCACAAGGGACTTTTTTAAGCAAGAGGGAAGATGAACATTTATCCTTTTTAGCACATGATCATATGCGGAGACTAAGGATAGGTGCATGCAGAATCGTTTTGCTTTATGGTGTCTCACAACACTTCGCGACAACTTAACACTGTCCTAAGAGGAAGTCAGAAAATAGGAAAAAATTGGAGTATGCTGGGTTTGCAGTGAGAGAAAACTATGAATGAATTACCTACATTGAGAATATTTGAAGCATTAGAATTTCCATGTGTAATGGGAAAACGTCGCTTTCGGACTCCGATATAAGCAAAGACGTTCTCACAGTGCGTGTCTTCTGTCAGGAGTCGCAGGTGGACAGCTGCTGCCACGCTTATTACACACCTGGTATTTTTGTGCAGGTGCAGATAAGAGACACAGACTAGCAAATAAACCTCAATACAATTTATATGGTAGCACTGCGCGATATACAGTATACAATTATTTAGACACAGTTCTAAGTTTTTTTAACTTGGTTATTTAACGACGCTGTATCAACTACTGGGTTATTTAAAGTCGATGGAATTTGTGTTAGCGAGGCAGTATTTGGCGATATGAGGCCGAGGATTCGCCATAGATTATCTGTAATTTGCCTTAGGGGAGACTGTTGTACCTTTAGCATAGTGTACCTTTGAACATTTTTTGTTTTTTAATTTTTGCTACTACCTGAAGTAGATTGTAGAGAAAGCCGCTAAGTAGCTCTGGTCGTAGTTTCAGTTTGATTTATTGCAAAGTGTGAGTTCCGTGGACAAAAGAATTTTTCTAGTACCAAAAGTAAACATTTCGTTCATTGATATATGTTTTCTAACACAAAACCAGATTGTATTTGTTAATATCTTTCAAGTACGGTGTGTTCCCTATCATCTGGTGAGTAATAACATATTTTAATTTCCATGATTTATTTGACTCTCTAGTTTTCGGAGCCATATTTGTTTAAACGTGCACCCTCTTGTACCTTTGAACACAAAACATCTTGTACCATGAAACATGTTCTAAACAGTGGCGATTTCTCTTAAGGAGCACAGGAGCAATGCACCACCTCTTCAAATAACACACGTTTCTAAAGTTAATCAATGAGCTGCAGTAGACTATGTGAGGGACATAATTCTTTATTATAATACTATGTAAAAATAACACTGTATGACTGTACTGTTCTTGTTGACGCCTGGGACTTACGTTTACCGCTCGACACTTGCGGCACACTGCTCCATTCGAGCATGCGCAGTAGTATTGTTTCACTGGCAGGCTTTGGAGCATGGTAGGGAGGTTTACAGTGTGCGTAGGAGGGGTTAGGAGCACTTTCAGATGTGTTCTCAAGCTCGTCCCATCATAAATGCTACAATGAATAGTGTGCAAAATCTGTTAAATGTGTAATTTTCTATAAGACCTTTACACGAAAAGATAAAAATAAAGAAGATGGGTAGACCTACACAAGAATTAAAATTATAAGTGACGAAGAACAGTAATACAGAAGTGACTAGAAAATTCAACATTCGGACTTACGAGAAATGCAATATGGGGCTGCAATATAAAAGACGCTCTAGTTTGTTTTCCTTGACTATTGTTCGACGGCGAACATTTGACAAAAATAAGTACGTTTTATGAATTTTATTTATTTTTCTGTTTGAATTTAGGACTGTGCGTAGTAACTAAATAATTTTGATTATCGTTATGCAGATATGGTTGATTTGAAGCACATGAATGAAGGAATTAAAAAACACGATTCTTCAGCTGCACACATCAACAATAATGTTAAATTAGCAGTGTTGGGTCAAACAAACATATAGACGCAATTAGATTCAATTGGACTGTTGAACTTCACAATGATAACAGATAAGTGCGTGCGGTTTTGTGGAGCTTTGAGTTGGCTTTAAGAGGTCACGAAGACGGAAACTCATTTTTAAACGCTAGTATTTTTCTTGGCCTCATCAATTTCAGTTCTGAATTAGACCCACTCTTAAGGAACAAATGGAAAGAGGAATAGTGTTTAACAGCACATCAAACACTATACAGAACGAAATCCTTCAAGCCATTTTGATGTATGCCATGATGAGATTTCAAAGAAATAAAGAAAGCTGCTGACTTTTTAGCAGTTCAGGCTGATGAGACGACACACGTATCGAATGCTGTGAACGTGTGAACTGTGTTATAAAACGCAATATAGCGAAAACAATATTATTTACGGTGTGCTGCAATAGAAATTGAACACTTTACTTTGCTATTACTGAACCTACATAGGAAACTGATTAACTGCAATTTCTTGACTAACAAAATTATGTAAATCTATACCTACGTAGCATATGTTAATAGTTATGTAGTAGTTAGTACCTATAATTATAATAATAATAATAATAATAATAATAATAATAATAATAATAATAATAATAATCATAATCACAATAAATATTTGTGCACCACCAGGATTATTTATCACCACACGCCACTGGTTCTAAATGACACGATGCTATCGGTTTTTGTTTTTCTTTTATTTTAAGATCATGTCACGAAGTAAGTCTGGAGTTAAGAGGTCCCCAATTGATTCAGATATCTTGAAGAAAGCTGTTGAAGCACTTATTGCTTCTCTACGAAATAAAATCTCAATCAGAGAAGCCTGCTCTGGTTTATGACGGCAAATACATTTTAAATATGGTTGTCAGTTCTTACAACTACATTCCCACCTATATTACATGTGTTCCAACTTACAAGAGGGTATGTTCCAAGGTACATGATCCTGTTGTACCTTTGAACACATTACATATCCCTTCATTTTATTTTTTCCATCCTTAATAGATCTGTAAAACAGGAAAATATATACAGGAAGTTGTAAAGGAATCTTCAGTAATTATTTCAAGCATTTTTTTCATTTAAAAAATTTCATTTCCCTTAAATTAAAAAAAAAAAATAAAATGTGAAAAGTGTTTAAAGGTACAACAGTCTCCCCTACGGTTGGTGAAAACTTCGGAAAAAATCCAACCAAATAATCAGTCCGAGAGAGAATAGAATTCGCTCTCGAGCGCAACTCCGTATCGGCACACAAACGCGCTGTCGACTGAGCCACGCCGGCGGTCGACTTAGTACTGAGTTTACATTGCTCTCTGTGCGATAACAATACATCACATTGACGTATAGCAGTGGCTGCCAAACACCACGAGATTGTGACGTAATAGAAATGCAACCCGCACACCACTTCCGCAGGGAGAGGGGTGGAATGGGTATCTCCTCAAGTAATGCAGTGAATAACAATGCGAAGACGGACTGTGTCCAAAAAACGAAAACAATATAATATTCTTCTACTTATTAATTACGTACACACACTTTCTTCCGTGTTAACTTTTTACCCTTCTATTTATTATGTTTGTATTATTAATAAAATAATAGTACATTATGCAACGAGCCTATAATGAAGGTAATTAAGAAGTAAGTATGGATATTTATGAAACGAGCGCAAGCGAGTTTCATAATTTTCATACGAGCTTCTTAATTACCATTATAGGCGAGTTTCATACGACTTTTTATACTCGACCATATTTCTAACTTGATATTATTAATTTTATTGTATCTGACCTGGAGCAATGTCCCGTATGTTGTGAGATGTGCGCAGACGCGAAAGTATTGATTTTTTCCGAGGAACAGATGTCCACATTGACCTTGCTAGGCCATAAGAACCTACAGAGATAACATTGAAATAAAATTAGACATTGAAAAACGAGATGACAAATTGAATTTATTTGAATATTATTTACAATTAACGCTAATTATCATAGTAACAGAACATAACCTTCTGCGACAGTATTGGATTTCCAGCCTCCGTGACTTTTCGCTAATTCTCTTTCGATTGCATATCCGAGAATAATCGATACTTGCGGTTTTATAACGGTAGAAAGCTGACCTGTCATTGGCTGAACAGTTGTAACCTGAGTCGTCATTAGCTGAAAGACCTGACCTTTAATGAGTAGGTGTACTTTAATGACATGCATTAAAGGTCTGCTACCAGGTGTATAATTACTACATTTCGGCATGGTCGAGCATAAAATATATTTTTTTTATTTATCATAAAAAGAACGTGTAGGCCTACTTTATATCAGCAGATATTTGAAATTAGAAAAACATACCAAGCTGGTCACGAAGTTGTATGTAAATTACACTACATACTTCAGAAAAACGTCGAAGTATTTTACCCCGATTAAGACATAGAAGCCGATACTTTCTATTGTTTGTTTGTTAATTAAATATTCCAATTACACTACATATGTCGAAAAAAAGTCGAAGTATTTTTCTCCGATTAATACATAGAAGCCGATACTTTTATTGTTCGTTTATTAATGAAATATTCAAGTTACAGGTAAGGGCGTGGTAGTCTTCATAACAA
Source organism: Periplaneta americana (assembly GCF_040183065.1). Taxonomy (NCBI): domain Eukaryota; kingdom Metazoa; phylum Arthropoda; class Insecta; order Blattodea; family Blattidae; genus Periplaneta; species Periplaneta americana. The sequence continues at coordinate 8,793,098 of NC_091127.1, read as the reverse complement.
GAAGAATAATGACAACGTACATTGTTCTTTTATACTTCATTTAAAATTTCACAACAAATTAAGTATCTCATATTTTTGCCATCTGCACAAAAGAAATACTTTAACTCCCATTCTCCTTAAAATTAAGTTTTTACATATTATCTGTTTTGGAAAAGATATCGAAACATATTATCCAATACACTTGTAACATTACATGTGTAGCCTACGTCCGCTGGTGATAAATGTCTTTACTTATATCGAAATGAAGGCTGTACAAGATTCTTTATACCATCGCTTAACTTTGAAACGAAAAAATGGTTGCCATGACGCCCATGAGTTATGCCCCAACCTTTGTGTATAACACTTTAACAATACCAATACTGCTGTATGGATGTGAGAAAAAATGAATCCCATATCATTACAGCAGAGATGGAATGCAATATGAGAATAACAGAAGAATACAAACGGCAAGACTATAAAACAAACATATATATATATATATATATATATATATATATATATTATCAGAATTTAAAGTCAAATCTGCAATTGAAAAAATACGCCAGTACAAAAATAAATGTTTGAAGAATGACGAGGAATATGTTGGCAAATTTAATTTTGAAGGACCCACCAGCAGGGAAGCGGAGCCAAGTTCGCTCTCTTAGAAGAGCTCTGCATTAATAATGAGACCGGAACAGTCCACTACGCCTAAAAACCTGGATTATTTGATGATAATAACCTACGACACGGTGTCCTGTTCTTACTTCTTTTAGAAGGAAGGCATGGTGAAGTTTCCTATCGCCCTCGGCTGGATTTGAACTCCTAAAACTCGAATCTAGTGCCAGCTGTAACTATTTGAGGACCGGAAACTGCTTTGTTAACGTCAAGGAGCTCAACAATCACGTCTTCTGCGTTCACATTTGGACCAAGAAGTGATTTGTATCGAGGAGTATCTTTGCGCAGGAAGTCCATCTGCAAGCTGCCCCGGTTTATTACAGACTGTAATAATGGAATTGATTCTTTAAATTACAGGAAGAACCTACAGAAGCTGTACGTTAAGTAATAATATATTGAGGTCCAATGTAGCCCCAAGTAGCTAGGAATGTTTCCTTACTGCAGGCGAGTTGCTTTCCTTTCGGTATTTTTCGGCCAGGCGGAGGTCAATTGGCCGAATGTAATTCTTCATGCGAAGGCCGTGCAATTTCCACGTAGGCGTTGATACGCGATTGCATGTTACATACCCGTATACATGAGCGAATAACGTAATCATTTGTTTTATGATTTATTGCCTATTTTAAATATCACATAAAATAATAAAATGCAGAGAAATTTAATACAACATTTACTTCTGATTGCACAAAGGATATGGAAAGTATTTGGATATTATTGGATTAGTGCATAAATCCGTAGCGTTTTTCTGTACTTTCATTCATCTGCTGTCCATGTTTCCATAGCAACCAAGTATTTATTTACTCTACGAACTTATTCACCAATCCAATACATAAATACATTTCGAGACACTGAAGAAGGCATAAGTTTTCGCTTCTCAGCTGTCAGTTTCTGTTAGGAAAAAGATCAGCGACAGTTTTATACTGTGAATCAGCGCCATAACCTGTCAATAAAACGACTATATGGAAGTTTGTCAGAGTGATTAAGTTTGTCAAATATGCTTCTTTCATCATAACTCCATTATCTTTATTTAATTATTATTATCATTCATCGTAAAATTAATTGACTGTTGGTAAGCCAGTAACAAATTTTTACGCAATTACCCGTCTCGAATATTTTTATAAATGTGAGATCCGTTGTCTTTTTACGAATTTCTGAAATGTTTGTAGCAAAATAATGTCGTATCTGCTATAGTTAGAAAATATATGGGCTGAGTATTCTGTCCTATAAGAAATAGCAGTTTTATGTGTCGAATAATGAGATATGTACAGAAGGAAAGACCTGTAGTACGTTAAAGGAAAATAATTTTTCTCCCATTCGTCTTTGCACACATCCATTTATCGGTCCATGCACCCAAGCATTTATCCTACCATTCACCTAATTTATTCGTTCATTTGCACATCCATTCATCTTCTTATTCACTATCAATTAACTCATCAACTCATCCATTCACATTTCATATCATATCATATCATATCATATCATATCATATCATATCATATCATATCATATCATATCATATCATATCATATCATATCATATCATATCATATCGTATCATATCGTATCGTATCGTATCGTATCGTATCATATCATATATCACATCATATCATATCGTATCGTATTACATATCATATCATATATCATATCATATCATATCATATCATATCATATCATATCATATCATATCATATCATATCGTATCGTATCGTATCGTATCGTATCGTATCGTATCGTATCGTATCGTATCGTATCGTATCGTATCGTATCGTATCGTATCGTATCGTATCGTATCGTATCGTATCGTATCATATCATATCATATCATATCATATCATATCATATCATATCATATCATATCATATCATATCATATCATATCATATCATATCATATCGTATCATATCGTATCGTATCGTATCGTATCATATCATATATCACATCATATCATATCGTATCGTATTACATATCATATCATATATCATATCATATCATATCATATCATATCATATCATATCATATCATATCGTATCGTATCGTATCGTATCGTATCGTATCGTATCGTATCGTATCGTATCGTATCATATCATATCATATCATATGATATCATATCATATCATATCATATCATATCATGTATCGTATCGTATCCTATCATATCATATCATATCATATCATATCATATCATATCATATCATATCATATCATATCATATCATATCGTATTACATATCATATCATATCATATCATATCATATCATATCATATCATATCATATCATATCATATCATATCCACACCTGTGGAGTAACGGTCAGCGTGTCTGGCCACGGAACGAGGTGACCCGGGTTCGAATCCTGGTCGGGGCAAGTTGCCTGGTTGAGGTTTTTTCCGGGATTTTCCCTGAACCCAATACGAGCAAATGCTGGGCAACTTTCGGTGCTGGACCCCGGACT